>NC_056739.1:1940494688-1940527188 GCF_019279795.1 Protopterus annectens | reverse complement strand
ATAACAGGCAAAACCTGGGTTTGTGAAGTTTATATTTGTTAAATTAACATTTTATTTATTATTTTCAATTTTTTTTGTTTTCTTTTTTTGGTGCTGGATGGTTTGCTTGTCTATTTTATATATATATATATATATATATATATATATATATATATATTTATATATATATATATATATATATATATATATATATATATATATGTGTGTGTGTGTGTGTGTATATATATATATATATATATATATATATATATATATATATATATATATATATATAGGTCCATAGCTTTATAGGAGGTTTCTAGGTTAATAGCCCTAGAGCCCTTACAAGCCTAGCCATATTTTTCCTGAGTTGCCCCAGTTGTCGGTGGCTGAGTGAAGTTTGCAGAGGTAAAGGTCTATGGTAGTTAAACCAACTTCCTCTGTCCAGGAGGAACATGGGCGCCACCCCAGGAGTGAATCTGTGGTCACTCATCCATTGATCTAGGTTCCATCTGAAGAGGTGCAGGAAGGGGCTCTGTTTCACATAAACTGGAAGCTTGTGCCAGAGAAGTGGCAGTCGCTGGGAGATATATCTATGTCTCCAGCATGACCTGTTCATGTTAGAGTCTAGGTTAAGTTCCCTGGAGTGAGTGACCCTCCTGCAGTTTGATTTATGAATGTGTAGCATTTCCAGCAGGGTCAGGCCAGAGACTGCACTGTAAGCCAGGCACAGGTCACCCCTTTGTAACCTGAAGGAGACAGAATACAGTGGCATGGCGTTCAGTCGTTGCACATATGACTTGTTTTGTTTACCCTGTAACTTCTTGGTAAAACTTTTGTGGTCTCTCCAATTGTTGCAGGTGTCTGGTGAGGTACATGTAAAAGGGAGTATTGTACTCAGTTATTGATCTAATGAGGGCTGAGTATAATGGAATTATAACATCCTTAGAGTTAGAAGCATTGCCTTTACTTATAAGATGTGCCACACAGAAGGATTTCCTTACTACTCTGGATATGTGGTGGTCAAGTTTCAGATTGTTATCAACTTGAGTACCCAGATCATGTATCACTGGGTGTACACATGGAGGGCTGTCTATAATATAAATAGCAGGGATTTCAGCTTTCCAAAAGGGAATAATAATGCATTTTTTGCATTTAGCTTTAATCCATGGCTTTGGCACTAATTATTTCTCTGCGTTATCTCTGTCTGCAGTATATTAACATAGTTGGGGGACTCAATGATTTCTTACAATTTTAAATCATTAGCGAACATGGTAAGCCACAGGCTGTTCAAGTTTGCCTGGACTTCTGAGAAATAAATTAACAGTAAGGGGCCCAGCACAGATCCCTGTGGTATGCCACTGGTGACTGGTCTTTTGCTAGAGGTGAAGTTACTTACTTTGACCTGTCGGTGAGCCATTTAGCTACCCATCTGGTAATGTAAGTGTTAATTCACAAGTGGGAATGTGTCTCTATAATACCTGAGTGAGAGATTGTGTCATATGCCTTGGCTAGGTCAAGATAGGTGGCATGCATTGTCTTCCCCTCATCCAGGGCCTTGATGGTTTTCTCTAAGAAGTCAGCTATGTTTAAAAGGCATGATCTACCTTTAATGAATCTGAACTGGGTTGGTTCCAGAGATTGGAGATTATCTATTTCCTTGTTAATAAGGTCGATAATGATTCTTTCCATGGCTTTACAGATGATGCTAGTCAAGCTTAGGGGCCTATAATTCCCAGGGTCAGTTACTGATCCCCCTTTATGAAGAGGAATTACTGTTGCTGTACCCCATTCCTCCGGAACATAGCCACTTTGCAGGCTGGGGTTAAAGAGGGATCTAAGTGGGTCTTCTAGATCATGTTTTAAGTTGTTAAAAAAGGCAACCTTTGATTTTGTCTTGTCCCACTGATGCCATGTTTTTGGCCTGGGAGAGTGCCAAGATGACCTGCTCTCTTGAGATAATAGGCTGATGAATGGTGGTGGGTATACTCTGGTGGATGACTGGAGGGGACAGTGGGTGAAGTTAGCTCCAAATATGTCAGCTGTCAGATTGGCTATTACTTCTGATTGAGTATGGATGATGACATACACAATGAGTTCAGCGCATAGCTAGGAATTCCCTTTTATATTTTGGGTGTAGTTAAACAAAGTATTGCGATTATCCTTAGCTAGAGATGCTATTTTTGCTTCATAATTAGCTTTGGAAGACTTGAAATCTCTAATTTGTTTGTTTAAATGACAGAGATTTCATCCTGTTTATACTAGGGATCCACCAGGGTGGCTTGTTTTTTTGACAAGAACTGATTTTAAACCAGTCAGGTACAGCCAATTCTGTACAACTGCTTAAGTGGTTATAAGGGTATTGGTGTACACCCCTGCCTAGCAGTCCATGTTATCTGTGTTTGAGGTGGCTTTGAAACTTCTTATACCATCAATTAGTAGAAAGTAATTTGTCTTTGAAAAATTCTTAACCATTTTTGAGCTTAATGGGGTATCTAATCTTATAATTACATCAAACAAGACTGATTTATGGTCCGATCTTACCAGGGAGGATATCACACGAGGGTTGGGGGTGCAGTGCTCCACCATGTTTGTGAGTACTATGCACTTATTACAGTGGCCTCTTGTGGGTGTACTGACTAGCTGTTCCAGAACATTTGCATTGACAAAGTCCAAGAACCTCTCAGCCAGCATGGTTGTGGTCTTGTATGTTTCCTAGTCAATAGTGGGATAGTTAAAATCAAGCATTAATAAGATGTTGGGCTGTATGGCAAGTAACTCCATTAAGTCCAGGTATGCAGTATGCTTTTCCTATTTCATGGTTTGAGACCTATAGCTAGCTATGATGTGCTGGTGGGCTTTACCTATAGTTAATTGGATATGGAGTAGCTCAAGAGATTCATACTGTTTGACCAGTCTTGAGGTGTACTTAATGAAGACAGATACATCACCTCCTTTGGTTCTTTCATGCTGTTTGTGGTCTGAATGTATGGAAGGCATTATAGCCCTGCACAGCTAGGCTCTGAACCATGTCTCAATGACTGCACAGATATCAGCATCTTCCAAAGTGAGGAATAATTCCAGGGAGTGCAGTTTCTTGTATAGACTTCTAGCATTAGGCAGCAGTACCTTGAGTTTATGTAGAGAGGATTTTGTTATGTTGGGAGATTGGTTATTTTGACACTGCCTAAAAAGGCACAATAGGGTTGGCTAATTTCTTTGCCATTATCCAAAAGCCTAAAGGAGACCAAATCATCCTAGGCTGACAGATATTGGTTCCCCTTGGACTGACACCAGAAGCTATATCAATTGTTAATCATTTTTTGTTTGTATTATGGCATCATCCTTAAAGAAGGGCTAGAATTATACCTGCCTGATAAACACAATCTGAGAGCTCAGTCATGTCTTTCTTCATATAGTCCAGTGATGTAAGTCATTCACCCCCACATGGACTATGACAGAGTTATACTGGTACTTGTCGTTGAGTGACTTGAGTGCTTGACTGACTTGATGGATCATGGAACCTGACAGGCAGCTAACTGTAACCATCTACTTATACAGCCTGATGAGGGGAACATCTGTGTGTCTCACAATGGAGTCATGACCAATACATTAGGTTTTGTGGTGTTACAACTTATGAGCTTACTTGTTGAGACACTGGTGTGAGTGTTATGTGTTTTTGCCTTGTTATGTGTGTAATTTGTTTCTGTTTGGGAGGCCTCTGATCTTTTGGTAAGTTACTAGTAAGTACCTCCACATATGTGAGTTTATGTGTCATGTCCTTATTAAATGTGGAAAGTGTGTGTGTCCTGACAACCTGTTTAGCATTCAGTTTGTCCTTATGTGAGAATCTTGCCTCCAGTTTCATAATGTAACTACATCTCTCACATAAAGCATTTGTTTGTTTCAGGATTAAGTGGTTGTCAGTATACATGAGACAATTGCTACATTGTCTCAGGATGCCCCTGTCTATCTAGCTGGCCAGAGAGATGATGGGAAACTGCCCATGCATGATAGCACGCTCTAACTGCATGTTTTATTAGGGAAGGGAATAGGCTAATTTGACAAGACTGTGCTGGTAGCTTCGACACAGCAAGAGGGACCTATACTTTGTGTAGACTAAGGATGATCAATAAAGCAATGCTGCTGCACTGAGTTCCTCCTAGAGCAGCAGAAAAGCTTGGAAGGGTTTCACTGACAGCTGTTTAGGGAAAACCATGCTTCTAGTCTTTTGCATCTATACAGGGCACTGCTGGCCGTTGCTGCAAGAAGAGTAGTACCACCCAAATGCAAGGCTTAAATACGAGCAAGGAGAAATAAGTGTTAAGCTAACTACCAACCAGGAAGGCACACAATAAGCCTTCTACCAGCAATCACTAAGCACTCAAACACACACACACACACACACACACACACACACACACACACACACACACACACACACACACACACACACACACACACCACTTGGAGATACAATTTGAAGGAGAAGTTATACTGATGATACAAAGCTGCACCTTTCCTTCCACAGCAAGACTATGTGTTGGCCTTAAACAAATTTGTTTCTGACTTGGAATGCATTGTTGCTTGAATATAAATACAACCAAGATGGTTGCTATGGCCATTTAAGTTACAATTCATAATTGTTCTTCTCTTGTCTTATCCCTGTATATTACCTTTAGTGACGAGAAATTGAAATGCATGCAAAGGTGTGGTATTTAAAGGTAATCATGTCAAAGTTGGGGAATTTAGAGGTGATATTTGATAATCAGTTAATCCTCTGGGACCTTGGGACACATTCAGTAAGGGCTATCACCAGCAACAAGCCTTAACATGGGCTGTTGGTGTCAGCCCTTTCTGCTTCAGAGACTGACACACAGCAGTGATCCTAGATAGTCTGCTACCACCACAGTGGGCTGTCTCCACACCTGAACTGTATGCTAATGAGGCATTATGTGATGAGTAGCCTATGCTAATTATTCATGTGCTCTCATCCATTACTTTCAATAGGCAATATTTCATTAGAGGTAAGACTCAGGAAGTTTAGGGGAGAAATAATGGTGGGAGGGTGTACGTATCTGTATGCATGTGGTGGCATTGTGTGAATGCATGCACTGTGATTACTGGTCTCAGGTGAGTGTGTGTGTGTGTGTGTGTGTGTGTGTGTGTGTGTGTGTGTGTGTGTGTGTGTGTGTTTGAAACTGTGTGCCTGCCTGGGTGGTTGCAAGAGAGAAAGACAGAATTAGTGCGCATTTATGAATGGGTGAGTGTGTCAATGAATGTAATTGGGCCAGTACCAGAATATTTAGTGGAGTGGTAGTTACTGGGTGGGAGTGGGTGTGTGGGTATGTGTGTGTGTGTGTGTGTGTGTGTGTGTGTGTGTGTGTGTGTGTGTGTGTGTGTGTGTGCGTGTGTGTGTGTGTGTGTGTGTGTGTGTGTGTGTGTGTGTGTGTGTGTGTTTGACTGTGTGTGTAGGTTTCTGCAATTTATTGAGGAAGACTAGCCACTGGGGAAATAGTACTTAAAAAGTTACTAGGACAACAGTTTTGCAACACAAGAATGTATGAGTGGGAATTGGGACACTTGGAATCAGGGATATGTTTTAAATATGTCTAGTCATGTAAAAGGTTAATGGAACAACAGTTTTTCAGCATGAAAGGCATATGGGTAGGGAGAGCATCAGACACTAGGGATATACTTCATAAAGTTGATAAAAGGCTTTTAGTCCAATGTCATCATTACAAAAAAGCCTGGAGTTAGATCTCTGCATTAACACTGTACACCAGGGCAAATTATATACATTATTCTAAGACCTTCTTAAAAAAAATACTAGGAGGGAAAGCTTCAAAACCTTCACCCTTGGTATAGGGAACAGCACTTGAACAAAGCAGAGCTTTAGTCCTCTACATTAACACTGGACATCAGGGTGACTAAATATTATCCTAAGTCAATTTAGAACCATAACATAAGGGCGAAAGTTTCAAACATAATAATACCTTTGACACAGAGATCAGCTACTTAACTAAGCAGAGCTTTAGTCTTTCACACCAACTGAAGAACTTCTTCAAACCTTGCTCTTGCATCCATATATATTTTCTGAACAATAAGATATGTAAACCTCTATAGCCTGGCAGTAATTACTGACTGTAATGGTCTGTGAGTTATGAGGGACACAACAGGTAAACAAAGCAAAATTGGTTGTATTCTGTAAAATCACTGACAATTGAGAGAGATGGAGGTGTGTCCATGGGGGAGGGGGGTTGACATACCTCTAAATGGCCACACTGAAGACTTCCAGACAACGTGAGGAGGAATACTAGATGATGCCAGGAAGGCATTTTAAATATTTGGATGAATCACTTACAAAGTTAATTGAGCTACTTGTCTATCACTGTTTTTATGAACACTATGAAGAATAATACTTTAATCATATTGACTGACTGTAATCCTAATTGATTTACAATGGACAGGGTAATAAAAAGAGATTATAGCAGGGACATTCCGTAAATTAAGGGACAGGTAAGAGGAATTGTGATGTTATCCATGTGTGTGTGTGTGTGTGTGTGTGTGTGTGTGTGTGTGTGTGTGTGTGTGTGTTTGACTGAATGAGGGTGGTGCTTGTGCTAACATGATGCATGATGTGGCAGAAGTGATTACCACAGAAAAGTGTGATTAGCAATATCAGTAACACCATGTGATTTAAAGACATACAAATTAGTAGATGATGAGTTCTTTCCTCACGTCTCTGAATCACATTTTTCATGATCATTAAAAGAATCCCTTTTGGATGCAGCTTTAAGCATCAGTGGTGGGATTTTTTTGTGAATTACCATGGCATGTATCAGCTTTTATCTGGTCATCATGTTATCATCTGAGGAATATCATTAACTAAGCACCTTACTCCTTCAGCTGATTTACTTGTGGTGGCTCATGTTCTACTCATTTTATGCATTTGTAATTTTTCTTAGACTAGTTGCACTTAAATAAAATTTTCAAATTTTAATTTGTACATAGTGGAATATATAGGTCTGCATAAGGAACATGTGCAAGATGTGTATCATATATTGCATAAGTTCTACATGCACAATCTCATGATCTGAATAAAAGCCTGAATCATGGCCTTCACATATGCTGGTTTACCCAAACTATCTGCATCATATGTACTATATATCATGCATCATTGACCCTTTTTTTTCCGTTTTTCTAAATGGTGTCATGGCATCTCCTCAACTGTTGCCATGCCTCTTGATTCAGTGCAATTCTTCTGCCTTCTTCAACACTCATGACTGACTGTCACAGGTCTTCTTTCACACAATCCAGCCATCTCTTTGATAATCACCCTCATTTCTTCTTGCATTTTTCCTGTCTGTCCCAAATCTACTTCACCAGATTGTCCTCTGCTTTCCTGCCCATATGCTTGAACCATTGTAATCTGTTATTTTTGGACTTTGCTGAAAAAGCTCTTCTTTGGCTTCTTCATTAATGTCCTCATTTTTTTACCACCTATTTCATTCACTCCATCTCCATCACCTCTAGCTTCCTCATCTACTATGCCTTCGCAGCCCACATAATACTGTTCATACCATTATTTTTTATGTCCTACATTTCAGCTACTTTAGCATTATTCTGTCATACACTACTCCTGGCAGTCTGTGGAGTTTGGCTGCAGTCCATTTGATTCTAGATTTGACCTCCTCATTCAAAGTTCCCTTCTTCTCAACCACACCTCCCAGATACATGTAGCCATTAACCTGTTCTACTATTTTCTCTTCTATCTCAATTCTCAGCTTCTTCTAATTTCCCCCATTTGCTGCCTTAGCAACTGTCTTATCTTTTTCAACCACTGAAAACAGCAAATAGCAACACAGTCAGACACCACAGAAAAAGGCTGGCCAGTAAAAAAATCCAAATTATTTTATTAAAACACAAAACAAATATAATGCTCTAGCACCTCGGCTATTACAAGCCTTTAACAGAGTGTATTTTGGATTTTTTACAGTCCAGCTTTCTTCTGTGGTTTCTGACTTATCTTACTCAGTTTCATCCTCTTTACCTTCAACTTTGCATTCCATTCTCCTGTCATTTGCTGAAGTTCTTGTTCAGACTCTGCCTGTAATGCCACATCATCTGCATACAACAGTTTTGTTGACTGGTCTCCTTTGACCTACTAATGCAGTCCATCACCACTATGAACAGCAGGGCTGGATGGTCTGTGTGCAATACAAAACTGGTATTTTCACGTACGCTTTGCAGTGTCCATGTTAATGTTAGGTCACTATACAGACATCTTGGCAGTTTCACAACACTTAATTAGACCTTGGTGTTCTGTGTGTATTTGCTTCAATATCACTTTAACACATTGCAAAGACAGTACAACAGTTCTATCCTGGTACAGTAGCAAATCGCCATGTCTGGTCAATAGTGCTCTGATGATGGAGTATTTTCTCTTCTCTTTGTTCATTGAGCAGTCTATCCATCCTTTCGGTATTTAATGAGGTTTTGTAAGTCACTGGCATGTTGATAGCTTGTTTTAGCTTTTTAGCCTTCTTGATGTCACTGGATGGTTTGTCATTATGATCTGCACATAGCCAGTAAAGTCATCTTCAGAATCAGATTCTATTTTGATTACAATCCTCTAGGGTAGTAGGTAGAATGGACTTCAGTCATGACTGCATCATTTTTCTTATACTGTCATTCAATCATTTTAATAACAAGGACCATAGCAGTATACCATTCTGCTGGTTCTGGTTCTGTTACACTTTCAACCGCACCAGGATTTTGCACTTGTTTGACTTCTGAATGTACTTTAGAGACATATGAGACAGGAATTTAACTTTAACTTAATTTTTTGCTGGCTCACATTTAAGCAGACAAAGTCCACCAAGCCCTTCCACTTTAATTCCTGTTACTATGACAGTGAACCTCACATTCCACAATTGTAGATAAAACAACTTAACTGTTGGCTAAAGAACATGAAAAGCAGATCAAAACTCCAATAGAAAACAAACCAAAGAAGTTCGACATCCAAACTTTAATAGAAAAGCAGGAATATAAAAACAAAGCTTTCAAGACTATGGCTCTTTTTCAGTGCATATCAAACATGAATATAAAAACAAAGCTTTCAAGAATATGGATCTTTTTCAATGCATATCAAACTTATTTGGTTTGTTTTATATTCCACAGTTGTACTGACTGGATTATTTGTGTACAGAACTTTCAGCACTTAGGCCCATAATTCATATTTGTACCCCTTCCAGTCACACATGGCTAGGTTAAGTTTACCTGCAGGATATATATTTCCTTTTTCTGCATCATAAATTGTAGATGCTTTATGAAGCTACTGCTGCTGCAAATGGAATTTGACACTACAAAAACCTCAGTCCCTTTAGTTATTTTAAAACACAATGGGAGTCCATGAATAACAAGTGTGACTTGCCAGCCTTATTCAATTTTTGGCACAGCAGTCACAGAGACTGGAAATGCTTTCGAAATTCCTTCCTTAGTTTTATCAGTGTCTGCTTCTTTCACTAGCTTAGTTTTACAAACAACAGCAAAATTCTCCATCCTTTTGCTTTTCTGAAACTTTCTGCCATGTGTAGTACTCTGCTCTGACACAGTATATAATTGGTTGCATTTCATGTAATTGTCAGCTTGTACTGGATTTCTTCACTTTTTACACAGTTTAGCTACAATTCAGAAAATACACATTTCTGACTCTGATAGACATCCATATGGCTTTGTGAGGTTTAATAGCTCTGGTGGTTTAGATTTGGCTAGTTTCAAGAAATGTTTGGTTATTTCAGACTATAAGGCTGGTATTCAGTGCATATATCTTTATTTATAAGTAGAAACAATTTCTGGCCACTCCTGGGCAAGTCTGTCAATGCATGTCTTCTCCTGTTCAAATTTAGGACTGAAACACTGTTCCATGTATTAAAAATAAGGCTGCAAAGGCTCAAAACTTTTTTACTCTTCTTGGCAGAGTGCAGTTTAATAGCTCATCCTCATTACCCAGGAAACAGGCTGCATTTACTCAAGTTCCTGCAAGCATACTCAGTCTCATTAGTTTGTTTAATTTGAAGTTCACCTTGCACACTTATTTCTGATCTTGCAGATGTACACCCATATATTTAGGAATTAAGGTGGCTTAGTTTTGGTTAGTTTTTCTCACTCCCTTTTCCACCCTTTTTATTTATTTATTTGTTTATATTTGTCTGAACACTGCAGTGCTTGGCTGTGTTGCCTTTATATCTCCTGCATTCATCTTGCACACCTTCGTTGATTGATTTCATCTGGGTGAGGTGTGTCCTGCTTTGGTCCCCTCCCACCCCCAATTCCCCAGCCCACCCTCAGGCTCTTCAATTTGTGCATCACTGTCTCCACCCTCCTCCCACCCACTTCTGTCCACCCATTAAAGAGACACACTTCACTAAACCTACATCCTACTCTTCAGCCACCTCATTGTGATATTTTCCCATCCTAAACTTTCATACAGCTTCATCACCATCCCACACTTAAATAATTCCAGTAAGAAACACTCATTCTTAACCCTTCCCCTTCCTATATGCACTTTCTGATCCCCTGCCATCCTCACAGACTCCCACCTTTTACTTTCAGAACTTCTTTTCTACACTACCCTCCACAATGTTTCTCCACCACACTATCATACTCCTCCTTCCTTTAACAAACTGCACTCCACCATAAGTAATCCCATCTCTTCTTCTAACTCTCAATGTACTCTATCCTAGAATACTACAAAGCCCTACAATCACTTACTTGAAGCTCAAGACCCACCCCATTCATTTACCCTCTCCATTCACAACCTACCACTCTCACACAGCTTCAGCTTCAACATCCAGACCTACCAACCCCCAGAAATCCCACCTCAGACTTCCTAAACACCTGTATAAATTCCCCCCTATCCTGCTCATACTTCTCCGATCCAACATGGAATCCAATCCAGGCCCCTACCACTAATTAACACCCATGACCGTTTTCAACACTGACCCTCTCCTTTGGATTAATTAATGCCTAAAGCATTTCTAATAAACTTGATCAGATAAACACTGTCCTTACAACCCTCTCACCTGACATCCAGGGGAACCCGCAGGTTTTTTTGCAGGAGGTTTCAAACCCAGAGCCCATCCCACTCAGCCCCCCACCCATGCAGCCATTCCAGTATCCAATTACTAGATTATTTCTCTCCAGTCGCCATAAACACTGTTCAAAACTCTCAGTGTGCATACTGTTTTATGCTTTACTTCTACAATGATTACAGATATTTGGATTTAATTTACAACTTTTATATCAAATTTTATAGCACAAACACTGATAGACATTTGCTAAACAAAAGTAGCAACACAGACCCTGCTGATACCAATGAAGGCTGTCCCTCTGTAAAAATTCTTCTATTCAGAAGAATTTGAAATTCATAATACCTCCACAGACAGGTTCCATCAAACCAGTTAATATATTTATTAAACAAACAGAACAGAAAAATAATAAAACAGCAGATTAAGTGCTTTCATCTCCACTCAGGAGACTTCATCAGAATCAACAAGATTCATGATTCTTTCGGTCTTGTGTTTCGTGCTGTGTTATTGCAGACATTTGCTAAACAAAGCAATATTGTTACAATGAGAACAGACGTAGCATTAAAATTCCTCTACCTTTGAAACTCACATTCTCTCTGAAACAGCATTGAAATTCACATTCAAAGAAAATGCATCTGGCCAGTCGCAGGTTAAGTTTACTTTTGGGCTGTTTTCAAATCATAGGCCCCTTGCACCCAAGTTTAAGACCATGCAAAACTTCCTTGATTTACCTTCCTGATTGTAGTAATTATAATATATAATAATTGAATTATATCCCTTGCATAATACAGCACCACATGTTAGAGTGTTTTAAATTTATAGTTTTGAACATTTTTCCAGTAAGCAATGAAGCAAAACATATGAACCAAAAATGACAACCTGCTCAATTCAGAACATTTCAACCATAAAAGGCCACTCAAACTTCTGTCATTTCAATGCACCAATATCAGTCAATATGCACAATCTCTGCAGAGGTAAAAGTCATCTGAATAATTCCACATTCAAGAGATCTGAAACTAATGAAGAGGTTGTTTCTGGAAAACAACTTTATATTTCAGTGTTTCATCTACAAATTTAGTGCTTGCTGCCCTTAAAGAATACATTGCCTATGTTACATTAAAAATGGTAAACTGGTATATTGCAATAGAGAATTGGTGGCAAGCTGAAAAACAGGTTCATAGTTACTGGGCATGACATCTCATCCAAAGGAGGACCTACTCAGGACTGCAGCAACCCACCCCCTTAAAATACATATCTACATGCTGTGGGAGACAAACCTACAGCCCTCTATATCAAGATACAAGTATGCTACCTGTTGTGCTGCTAACACTGCTTTAAAATTCTATACTACAATAGTGATACCATTTGCTAAACAAAACAGTTGCATATTTTAAGCAGACTTAGCATGAGCTGCAGTAAACTTCTCTTCCCTTGAAAATGTATTTCACTCACTCTATCTCTCTCTCATACACACACACACACACACACACACACACACACACACACACACACACACACACACACACACACACACACCTCAACCTCTCAGTGCAAGAAATATGGACAAAGCCTAGAATAAATAGGGACAGATTATAAATATTGCTCTCATGATAGAGCTAGAATAACATGATTTGTGTTAGTATGCATTTTTCTAAAGGATATGATATCTAAAACTCAAATGTCTATTATTATTTAGCAACATCAATCCTTTGTAGGAGGAATATGGGGCAAAAAATTGGACATTCTGCAAAAACATGGACAGCTGAGGGGTATGTTACCTCCCTCTTATGCACACACACACACACACACACACACACACACACACACACACACACACACACACACACACACACACACACACACACACACACACCATACTCTTAGCACAAGCAATCTGGACAAAACCTGTTATAATGTTGGGGACAAAGGCCTAAAACTAGTGACACATTTAGAAAGTTGCTAGAATAACAGGATTTGTGTTGGAATGCATTTTCTAAAGGATATGAAATCTGAAACTCAAATACATGTCATTATTTAGTAACTTTAATCCTTAGCTCATCCTAGTGAATTGAAGTCTAAAACTCAAATATCTGTCATTATTTTGTGACTTCAGTTATCAATGATTGTCAGGAAAAAAAACACAATTTTATGAGAAATGAAGCGAAAATAGGCAAAGATCTAGATAAACTGCAGGGTATGACTCCCCTAATACACACTCCTTCCCTCCCTCTTTCTTAAACACAAACACACACACTCTTCTACCTGCCTCTTACAAACACACACACCTCTACCTCCCTCTTACAAACACACACACACACACACACACACACACACACACACACACACACACACACACACACACACACACACACACACCTCTTAAACACTTAAAACACACACATGCACACACTTACCTCTCACTTGTACCTTCATCCACAGTCCAAATGTCTACTGGAATTCAAATTCCCTGTGGGCGCAGAAGATGAAGATGTAAACCATTGGTTGCACAGATGCAGAAATGTCTGTGTGACTGGGCGCAAAGGGTGTTCTTAAGAAAAACACCCTTTAAAAAAAGTATTTTTTCTTATTTAAAAGAAAAGTAATCTCCTGTCCAGCCAGTTCCAGGCAGGGGGGTGTAACTGCACCCCCTTGAACCTGCCTGTGGGCACACTTGCTGATATCACAGACATCACTGAAACATGGCTCAAGCAAAACAATCCTAATTTTCATAATCTACTTCCCTCCTAGAAATACCTGCAAGACACCAGACTTGGCAGTTGACAAGGTAGATATAGAGATACTCTGATTCTTTATGAAAACAACCTAAAACCAATTATTATTGCACAGTCAATGCTTCCTCAGATTCTGAACCAAATGGATTATTCTAAAATTTCCCCCCAGAAGAACAGTCACCTTCTAATAGCAGTTGTTTACCTTTCCCCCAGTCTCTCCTAACAAATTTAAATCTCTTATTCTCAGTATTACCACAGCTGCCCTAAACTATAAAAATATTGTTATTCTAGGTGATTTTAACCTAAAGTACCTAGGTCCCTTGAACAATGACATTGCTGAATTCCTAGCCAATATCAACCTTATAGAGTTAGTCAAAGATGCTACTCATACAAATTGCCAAACCAACGACCACTCACTCCTGGATCTGCTAATCACTAACAACCTTTACCATCATCTCCAATATATCTGCTGTTCCACCCTCATTAAGCAATTGCTGCCCAGTAACCTCCTAAGTTATCCATCTATCACCAAAACTGTCCCCCAAAGTAGTTACCCTCAGACCCAGATCCACCATCAATAAAGACACCCTAAACAAAGACCTAGCAGCTTTCGACTGCTCTCCCATTACCAACTTACATAACCCTAACTTGGCTGTAACAGCTCTGACATATACAATCCTTCAGCTTCAAGATGTATTCTTCCTTTTCACACAGCACCTTTTCAAATACAACAAAAATGCCTTGTCTAATCACTGAACTGAATGGTCTAGTCAAATTTAGGGACAATGTGTGGTCTTCATGGAGGCAAAACCCCTCACCAGAAAATCGTACTGCCTTTACCTCTCTATGTAATCAAACTAAGTAAGCCATATGGAGGCACAGAAACTACTACTTCACAATCAAGTAACTTGCTCTTCTTGGCAAACCCAAACGTTTTTGTGAGGAAGTAAATCTTCTCAAAGGCTGTAAGTCCACTGATCCAACCTCCTCTTCTATTATCATCCAGTCCTTGGAAGACCATCTCTGAATCTCTGACTTTCTCAAAGAATTCAGCCACTTCCCCAGTACTCAACCTCTACCTTTACCTCTCCCTCAAACTCCGCAAGCCCAGCGTTCTTTTATCCTCCTCTTCTATTTTCAGAAAATTACACACAAAGAACTTGTTCCCCTTCTAAGAGATGCACTGCCTGTTGCAGACAACCTACACCCTTGGTTTATATAATTTTGCAAAGACTTCCTTACCACACCTCTTTTACATATTTATAACCTCTACTTAATTCAAAATACAGTACAGACATATGGAAAACTGTTCTGGTTAAATCCTTTCCCAAGCATCCTCAGCCAGTAAATACATACCATTTCTGCCCTATCGTTAACCTCCCTACACTTGGAAAAATACTTGAATAACTTATCTACAATCAACTGTCCACTTACAACTAGCAGTATCACCCCCTCACTCTTAAACAGCTGGTTAGCTACAGATAAGATCTTTCTCAACATGGATAAAGGAAACGTTTCAGGACCTCTCTTCATTAACCTTACTAACGCTTTTGATCTAAATGACCACTTCTTGCTTCTTCACTTCCTCCAAGAAATTAGAATTATCCCCAATGCTGTCACTTGGTTCCAGCATTTCTTAACAAATAGGTATTTCAGAGTCAAATTAGGCTCATCCCTAGCAGCACCAGGAGCCTTTACCAGAGGAGTGCCCCAGAGATGCATACTCGACCCTGTTTTGTTTTCACACTTTATTAACAAACTGGCCTCTGATCTTCCTAACCTTCCTATTACTCTTTATGCAGATGACATTCCTTGATCCAGTCCATTACGTTCAACTTTTCAAACCCAGCTTAGGTCTGACCTCTAGTCCCATAACTCCTGGCTAAGCAAGCAAAACTACTCTTAAACCCCTCTAAAACAAAAAGCATGATATTTGGAACCTCACAAAAGCTGAAAAATACTCCTAAAAATCTCAACATCGCAGATCTCAATGGTTGACTATTGAAACAACCCCATCCTTTAAATAGTTTATTTTTTAAACCACTTCAGACAGGTGCATTTCCACCTCTTGTAGCCAAAGCCCAAAATAAAAGCACCCCTACAGCCTCTGTAGCCTCTCCCAATTAACACCCTCACTTCAGACATTCTAAACAAAACTGCACTGTATCAACCATTCCTTTTCCATTCTTGCACCAAAACTCTGGCAATCCCTCCCTCTTCATCTTAAAGAAGTTGTGTCTTTCCCCAACCTCAGAACTCAACTCAAAAGACACCCTCATAAAAATCTGACTGCAAGAGCTTTTTCACTGGACATATAACCTAACTTCATCCTCACCTGCATCACTTCTACTTTGACCCTCTATTCTCAGCTGCTGCTTCTCTCTCATATTTACTTCTAAAATTAATTCATATTTGTTTTTCTACTTTGCTAATGTTATGTACATATTGTATCAATTTTCTATGGGATTATCTGCCTTCTGTGATTACTCTGTGCTTGTGAATTTATTCTATGTTATTTTTTTGTGAATCTCTTCAGCCAAGGTGTGCCTGCAAATGGTCTATAGTTGATTAGTATATACTACCCCGATAAAAAAACTAAACTAACTAACTAACTAACTAACTAACTAACTAAACTAACTAAATAAGTAAAATGGCTATTTTGTCTGAAAAAACAGCTTAATGTGACCTTGGTGGCATCTACTCAGCTATCTGGCATGGTGTTCTGGTATGAGTGTCATTTTCAGTCATATTATGTGAAAATGATCTCTCAGCCAGATTTAGTAAAGCCTACATGGCCCGTTTGCATCATGTGCATATTGCACTGCTAAGCACACACAATAGGGCACCATTTTGGATTCAGTAAGAAGAGTGCACCACAACACAAACAAGCAAAACACTGTGGTGTGCAAATTACAGCATAAGCAGCTGAATTGTATGCTAATCAACCAATCTAAGATGGAGGAATTATTCAACAAGCTATAAAGCAACCATGTAGACTCAGTGCTGGTTGTCCCTGTGAATTACAAAACCTACTGGAATAAAGCCATGGAAAGGAGTCTACACAGAAACAATGTTAGGGGCTGCTCTTCCATGTGCAACAGGCTGAAATCTATGTTACTGCAGATGCTAACAGACCAAGGCCAAGAAGGAGAACAGTTTTCAGACCACGTGTAACTTATCACAACTTACATGATGTGGCAATTGTATAACACTACAGATGGAAAAAGACACACTACAGGAACACTGCAACCTCTGTCATCCTCAGCTCAGAGCCAGGCAAACCGAGGGGAACCCATTCCAGTGGAGACAAAGATATGTGTAGCACTTAGAATCTTAGCTACAGGTACCTTTCAGAGACCAACAGGGGGCATGCTGGGGGAGTCACAAGCATCAGCATCCAGGATCCTCCATCAATTCTTGAATGCTATGCTCCAATATGCCAGTAACAACATGTATTTTCCCCATACTTCTGAGGATAGGGCCAGACATATACTGGAGATCTACCCTGTAGCACACTACCCTGAAGTACTGGGTGCCATAGATTGTACACATATAGAAATTAAGGCACCACCCAGGGAAAATGGAAGGCTCTACATAAATAGAAAGGGCTTCCACTCTATTAACTGCCAAGTCATATGTAATGCCAAAAGAATCATCTTGAACGTGTGTGCTGGCAACCCTGGCAGTTACCATGACTCACATATCTGGTACACCTCCCAACTGTATCAGATATTCGTTAGGGGAAAATCCCAAAGGGGCATTTACTGAGAGATGCAGGTTATGCACTGGAACTGTGGCTGATGACACCCATCAGAAAATGCATACACGTACCAGCTGAAGAACGCCATAATGAGGCACATAATCAAAAAAAAAATATCAAAGAACATGTGTTTGGGCTGCTAAAGTCGTAGTTCCTTTGCCTAGATATATCTGGGGGAGCCCTGCAATGCAATCCATGGACATTTACTGAAATAGTCACAGTGTATGCTATGCTACACAACATCACCCTGAGAAAACAGCTTCAACAGGATCAACAAGGGAAGGAGCACCCATCCGACCAACAATGCCAAGATTACCACAGCCACACTCAGATAAGTAGCCAGAGGGGGAACCAGCAACTGCTGTGGGTGTAGACAGACATAGGCATGCACAATATGCCCTTGCATTGGCTAAGAGACAACTCATAGCACATCCACTCACCACCTAAGGATCTAAAACCTTCCTCCTACACACATACATATGGTAACATTGATGCCAGGCAACTCTCACAAACCATTTACCTCCCCATGTATTGGCTGTGTACTGCTTGCAGCAGACCGAGTCAGCTCTGAACTAAAACTGCTGCAACTGCTGGATTTGCAAGCTAAGTATTAAACCTGGAGTGTATTGTGTAATAATATGAATGAATGGCATGTCCTTTCATTTCATTACTTGGTAGTGTAAGCAAGTAAAAGGTGGGTGATTTGTACAGAAACTACCTTAACATGTGACAGCAGAGACTTATTTGACTTAAACATGTCCATTATTAAGTAGTAGGCCTTAGGCATCAAAGATTCACACAGTCATACCTCTCAAAAGTAATGATGGTCACTGCATGCCCTCAGTTTAGCCCCATACATTTGTACTGGAAAATCATTAAAGAGAGAAGTTAATAAGTAATGATACACATTTCAGTTTCAGACTTCACAACCCTCACAAGATCATTCACAATAAAGTTGGAAAAGTCTGATTCTATGAACTGTCCAACTTTCTAAGACCAATATAAGTCAAAGGTACAATTACCAGTTCAACATCACAAATGCAGATATACTAAGCACTAAGTCAGCTATGCACCCCAAGCATCAGACACAAAACTTATATATTCCTGAATCCAAAATATACAAAACAGGAATATGGCAAAGTTATCATCACTTCCCCAGGGTGTTGTGTGCAGGGGCAGGAAGCCTAGGTTAACACAAAAGGTCGGTGAGTGCGTGAGTGTGTGTGTGTGTGTGTGTGTGTGTGTGTGTGTGTGTGTGTGTGTGTGTGTGTGTGTGTGTGTGTATGTGTGTGAGTAAGAAAGAGAAGCAGGCAGACATCTGGATAAACAAACAAATGGTCAGTGAGGCAAAATGGGTTTTAAGGTGCACAGCTGAACCATGTAACTGTTATGTGTGTGGCTGTAGGAGTCCTTCAGGTGAAATTGGTCTGTGAGTGTCTGCATGAACACAGCCAAGTTCTGTGCTAACTCTGCATCTTGGTATGTCAGACAGGTGTGAGCCGTGCATGGTAGAGGTGGCAGTTCATTGTGGTCATGCCCTAGCAAAAGAATTGACTTTGCCAGGATTTGTACTGGCATAACCACTCCCACAGTCAGATGCACGGCTGTTACTTGAATGTGATTGATGTCTGCTGGATGAGCTCCCCTCATGAGGATGCAAAAGACCCCATGACCTGTCACATCTGGGTGTGGACAGCTCACCCACTGATGTAGCAGTGGAAGTACTGCCATTATAGGAGTGTGATTGGGCATGGCCAGTTGGCTAAAAGCAGATGATGTGGCTGACCTATGCCGATGAGGATGCCATCCCCCTCCCAGCAGCTGTTCCATCAGTGACACCACTCATACCATTACAAGCACCCTTTGTTCCAATGAGTCATTTATCCTATCTATTGAATCAACAACATGGAGGAGGCAGTCATGCATGTCAGCCTGTGCCACACCTACAACCATAAGCATTTCTTTGGAGCATCTATGTGAGCATGCCTGTGCTTTCATGATGGCCCTAAACATACATTGAGTGGCATGGGAACAGACACCTGGATTAGGTGGAGAATGAATAGCAGGCCTCATCTGAGCACCCCTAACAACCCTCCTATGTGGTACCTTGCCCATACTTTGGCTAGGGCCAGAGTCAACAAGCACTGAAGTTGCAGTAACCACACTTCCCTGATCAATTGTCTTGCCCTCCACCTGTCCAATATCTGAGGGCTCACTAGAATGGGTAGGTATAGGCCTACTGGCTATGTATGATGGCATTTAAGGGGATGGCTATATGCCAACTTCAGTGTCAGATTCAACCTCTGCACCCCCAGAATGTGCCTCTGTTTGACGACTATCATCATCAGAGTCTGCTGATACTCTGGCATCTGGTGGTAGAAGTACCACACTTCCTCTGTCAGAATCACCTGTGATAAGAAGCAACAAACACAGGGACAAGTGATACTTAAACTACCATACTCCAATATATGCTAATAACCATGCTACCAGTATTAGACAGTACTGCAAGACACACCACAGTCCTGACATCAACATCAAACACTAAAATATTTATTTGAATTGCTCATCAGTGCTGACATAAAATGCTTGGCTTATGATCTACAGATGAGGGTATCCTCTGCATGCCAGATGATCCTGGAAGAAGTTAAGCAGAAGATAAGGAGAACATCATCACAATTAACAGTAACACAGGTGGTAATATATTTACCCCTTTATATGTCCATTAAGTATACTTTTAACAAGAACTTGGATGTCAACTCTAACCTAAGCTAATAAATCAGAATGTGTTGCTAATTGTATCAATCTTCAATCCCCCTCCCACAAAAAACATCTTGTGAAACAGAAGGGTTGTATTGATTTAAATTGTTTTTGGATGGCACAGTGGTGTAGCAGTTTGCATTGTTACCTAACAGCAAGAGGTTCTCTGGTTCAATTATTGGCTGGGGTGCCTTCTGTGCTGATGTCCTCCCTGCATTTGTGTGGGTTTCCTGCAGGTGCTCTGGTTTCCTCCCACATTACAAAGACATGCATTTGGAGCATTTTTTGCTTGGACCTCCACTGAAAATTAGCTTGTTCCAAGTTGAACTTTCCCATTAAACAAATGTTAAATAAATAAATAAAGAACTGAATAAATACTAAACAACAGAGGTCAACAATTGAGACACAAAAGCCTACCTGGAAGCTCTTCCTGGGACATGCTTGCTGTCCCTAAAACAGCAACAACAATGCCAAAGACATGTTGTTCTGCACTTTCCTGCGATCTGTCTAGATCCCTGACAGTCAACAGGAACTCTTCATTTGATGTTAGTGGTGGCTTGGTAGCAGGCTCCCCGGTACCCATCCAATCATGGCCCACTGCAGCTGCTTTCTTCTGTGGAGATGAGATAATATCAGTGGCATTATGGCACATGTGCTCATATGTCCTCCCATAGCCAGCCATGGCATTAACATCGTTGACAATCTGCCACCAAATCTGTATTCTGCATGACATATCTCCCCATGCCCTTTCAATCAGAAATTCACCATGTTGCCTAAAAGCATCAACCATTTTCAGCATCAGTAAAGGGTGGTCTTTGAGGATTGAAATCCCTTGGTGGCATCATCTTAGATGTCCTAAAAGACAGAATTATAATACACATAAGTATCATATAACTACAAAATATCTGTTCCCTGATAAAACAGAAAAGGTAGCATCTCAGTATTACCCACTGGAGAAACATAAAACAGTCTAGAGATTTAATATATGAACAACAGGTTTATTGCAAAAAAGGAGAGTAACAATAGCAACATATCCTTGTTTGTGCCATAACAGAAATGCAGCTTTGCTTCTCACAAAAGAGCAGGAAAATGACACCTTTTGCTAATAAACCATCTTTGAAATGCCAAAAGTACCATCAAATGAACTGTCCCTGAAACATGTCTACAGATTTATTGCAGAACATTCTATTTTAATGTATTGCCAATCATGTATGCCTGTGAAATGCCTTGACAAACATGCCCACGGCATCAGTACACTTCTAACAAATGCATACAGATAAAAGTGTAAAAAGCACTTTGCTTCAGATTTTTCTTAATTACATTCCAGCATATGAAGTATGTAGCTGACAAAATGCAAACATACCGTCTCAAGTTCAGTAATCCTCTGTGCAGATATATCCCAAGGTAATAGCCTCTGTTCTCTGTTCTATGTTCTCCACATAAACAAGTCTTCCTAACCTTCAGTTTTCCTAGCTACATGGTTGCCTTTTTATGTGTAGTAGATTAAGGGCAGTTAGCATGGTGAAGATGCAAATCAGGTGTGAACCGATTAGAATTACTGAATCCGAAATATCTGGCTCCATGTAGTAAATGTAAACATAGTGCAGGCACTCCATCAGTGGTTGATTTAATGGATTGCAACTGTGAATGATTACTGGTTGGGAGAAGGAAAACAAAACAGCACTGCTGGCTGCCCTACATCCAGTGAGTGTGTCAGGTTAGACTTACAAAGTGTTAGATGTAAGGTAGGAAATGTAAGTAAGCAGCACACAATTCACAAGTTCTGTTCATTAACATCCAACTTTGCCTTCATTTGTTGGAAATCTATGATATTCTTGCCATTTAATATCCTCACACATTTTAAGGTCAATGATATAGAATGGCTTACAAACTGCATGTCTCAGATTACTGGTCAGATAAGAGAATAATGACAAACAAACACAGAGAAGTAAGACAGAGCTAAATATATCTGCATGCAATAGTCGTAAGTGTTTGTGTGATCACTTATTGCACTACATCCAAAAATAATAAATGTACAAATAACAGTAGTATGGTTTCATATTACTGTAGATGATGTTGCAGTTGGTTGTATGTAGAATGATTTCAGTTCCTTGCTTGAAAACTGTTTGTTTGGCAAAGAACGATAAGGCACTCGTCCTGTGCTCTGAAAGTTCATTGGAGTGAGAATTCAAATCAGACCTAAGTAGACATATTTCATGTGAACCAACATTTTCTAGTGTATATGACAAAGTTTGCTTTTCCTCATTTTAACTATGTCCCTTTTTTCTTTTCTTTTCTTTTCTTTCTTATTTTTTATTTTTCACTTTTTGGGGGGGGGGGCACTGTTTGCATAATGCACCGCTTAGCGCAATCATGGAAAATGGAGGAAAATTATTTTTTGGGCTCTGCTTATCTCGTTTGTATGAAGTGTGGCAGTGCACAAACTGGACAACTGGCCCATCCAGATAGTAGACAGAACACCTGCATACAGGACCCAGACAGACAATAATTGATAAGAGATGCATTTGATTAATTTTGTTGTCCACGGCACAAACTCTCTAAGTGGTGTTGCATGGCAGATAACATAGAGACCTTAAGAATGATAAGTAAATTAAGGAATGTCATGTAACTAGTCCTGTGGCAGCAGGTGTAAGTGTAGGTCAGGAGTACAGATAGTCCTGGATTCTAGTACAGGGTGTGCAACCTTTTTTGTTACTGTTGTGACAGTGCAGTTTATAGCAATGAACTGAAAAATAGACAAGTGCTATTTCATAATTTTTGTGGCAACAGGTGTAATTGTAGAACTGTCATACACATGGTCCTGGGTTCTAAAACAGGATATTCCATGCACTTTTAGTTTTGTTCCACTTCCCATTATATGCACTCTCACTTATAATGCTTTAGATAGTGGAAGTTATATGAATTATACATACGAGGGATGAGATACCATATTTGTGTTTTTATATCTATGACTGAGGGTATACTATGTACTATAGTTCTGTAACTATAATTCTCCTATCTGGATTTGCATGGCCTTCACAATTACCTAAGACATATATGCAGCTGGATCTATATCCAATAACCTTGTCAGGTCACACACATGCATGTGTAACAAGTCATACTGTCATCTGTATTTATGTATGATACCTGACTATGTCTGAGCACCATTTCATCTGGGGCAAAGATGGAAAACCAATGCTGTGGAAGGAAATGTTCTGTCCCTTGTGCTTAGGTTTGAATTCTGCAGTGTAAAAATCAATTTTCACAGTGTATAAAGGTAAAAACATATATGTTAGATCATTACATTTATGCCCCAAGTGTATTACTGTAAACCTAACTCACCTAATAGTTACCTTCCAGTTTCCAATATATATTTACAGGCTACATTAGAAGACACCCCTCAAATGAAGGCCAAGTGTCAGATAAACTTTGCAATTCCAATTATTTAATTCTTCCCTGCTTGGCACTGCTTCTTTCCGCTTAACATTGTGCAAACATAATTGCCATCATTGTCAGGTTTGTGCACTACAAGTAAATGTGATAACTGGAATTGTCAGGAAAGCATCAATGTCCATTTCTCTAGTTCAGCTGGTAGACATGGCTGGCATTAGAGGGGAAGGTGCCAGGTTTAGGGCACAGAGGTAGGGTGTCCAGGAGTCCAGGATATTTATTTGGACTCCTGGTAAAGCTCCACAGCCAAACACATTTGCAGGGGGACTCTTCCCAGTGCAAGTCTGAGGCATAGAACAGTTTGGCCCTGGCTGTATCCAGTGCCACTGGTATCCCATATACTGGAGAGCAATGTAGGCATCATTTTAATGACCTACACAAGAGAAAAAGGGATACTGCCCACTGTTGGTTGGAGGAATTTAAGACTGTGAACATCCCACAGCTGTATTAGTATGACATTACTTACCTGTAAAACCAAGAAAGCTAAATATAGGCCAGACTGGTATGCAATAAGCACTTCTGCTCTTTTCTAGTCTTTCCCCAGCTGCCACTGAGCTAGAGTTCAATAGGCAAGTTCATATTGCTCAATTGGAGCGACTGAGGGAAGCAAGTGGTATGTATGCAGCAGAAGAGAAGTGTTATTGTAGCATTAAAAGATAAAGATAACTTTTTGGTCTTTTATAAAGTTGTATCAAATTGAGCATGCATTTCCCAGCTGTGAAAATAACTATGCATGCATTAGTCTGTAGCACAAACTGATTGTAGGAATCCAGTATTAAACTGTAGTCAGAGGCTGTGGGTTCAAATACCACTATTCTCAACTATACAGTACTGTTATTTCTTCAATAATATTTACATTAAATTAAAAATGCTATATCAGTGGTACACGTGCCATGCTGCAAACTGTAATCTGAATAACTGGAACATGCATATGTGCAAAATATACACATTTCAAGGATTACTTTCAGCAATATGTAGCATAGTATTTGTCTGTTAGGGTGCATACTTAAATGTAATAATTCAGATAAGAGTTATATAATTCAGTTAATGCATTTTATGTCACATATGAGGTACTAATTTTATCTCTCTTTTTTCTCTCATGCCAACCCTTAGCTCTCTTTTTTATGTTCTATTACGTATCATCAAAATGTCTTTATGTCATCCATGTGTACCACATCACTAAATGCAATACAGCACAGCGAGGTGAGCCAGCCTCAGTGGATCAGCCTGTGTCCACTCCACTCCACCGGCTCAAACAACAATGCACAGCACATCTGGGACCCAACCTGGCAACACTGCTTCTGCTGCCCCAGACTACCTATGCCCTCAGGTAATACTGCCTTGGAAGCTGGTGCAGTGGCACCTTCTGAGAGCAGTGGTGGAGGTGGTGATTTCATCATCCATAGCAAGTTGCCAGGGATGGTGCATAGGGTCATGCTCCAGACTATTACTGTATGCCTAGGCTGGATGGGGAAGTTTGTCTCCTTCATGATCTGTAGGAGGAGGAGGAGACTTCAAGCACTCCAGCCTCCAGTGGAGTAAGTTGCCAGTGATGACATTCCAGTGGGTAAGGACTCGATTCTCACTGTCTCCAAGCTTGATGGGCATGAACTTGTATTGTCATTTCCCTCATCCCAATCATGGTGTTCCCCAACCTTTTGTATATTTCACCATCCCTTTCTCTTGTCTTGTATGTTTGCATTTCCTTCATCACTGACCCAAATTTCCTGACTAAGACATACCAATTTCCATTACCCAGCAGTCATCTCTTACTAAATTAAAAAAAAAATGGGCACCTGTCCCACAGAAAAAAAAATCATCCCATACATAGCTCTCAATTTTACATGCATGTCTTCTTGACACACTATATTCAGTCCAGTTGGCTATACAACTTGATTGAATTGTTGTCACCCATCTTTGTGGAGGTGACAGTCCAAATTCAATTAATATTCTGCACATAATTTCAGTTTACACTGTTAAAGAAGTGGATAACTATGGTTCTTTCCTATCTCTCTCCTGCACATTCCTGTAATGCTTTCCCTTTGTTCTTTCCTCTGCTTGCTCCCCATTTCACCATTTTCCTATCTACCTGATTTTAACACCTTTAATCTGGCAAAAAAAAAATAGAATCACACAACACTCATAAGCAGCAAAAAAAGCAATGAATCTCTTCGCTTTTTGGGCTCTATATTTGTGCAGAGATCCGCATTCCTCATCAATGCCCACCGGCAGTGAGTGACAGAGAAATACTGCAGTTTCCTTGCCACAATGCTACTTAACCCTATTAAGCTATACCAACACACAGCAACACATGTACTATAATGAATTCATGTCCTTGCATTATCAATATTTATTTAAAAGTATTTTAAAAGTATTAGACACACCTGGATTTGAACCCAGTATCATCTGGGTTCAAAAAAGAACTGTGTCAATGGATTTACACCTGCTACCTTATTGTGTCTTATAAAGATTGTGCTTGTATTATTCAGGCTCTGGATTGCATTGCATAAGTGGAAATTACTTAAGATTCCAAGAGCAGGATAAGTTATTTCTTATACTTATTTCACTGAACTGCACTTCTGAAATGCTTATAATTGTGCTATACAGTTGATCTACTACATTTTGCACTGTTATAAAGCTTTTTTTATTATTTCACTGCATTTGTGTACTGTTTTATACTGTTTTAACTGCATTTTGCATTGCTAGATATGGTTTCATTACTCTAATTGCACGTTTACTGAATTACTTAACTGTAAACTGCTTTTTCATACTGAGAGTTGTATTTTCTGTTTGTGAGTGCTCTATCCGAGCTTTTCTGTGCATTTTTGATTCTTTGAGGTTTCTGTGTTTGACAGCTAGGAACTGTAATAGTGTGCATTACTATAACTGTATGTTAGGCAGAGATCGCCTCTGGGTAGAGTGAGTGTTTACAGTTAAAAGCATTCTCTAGAGTCTGCTCCTTGATCTGTTTAAAACTTTCATTTAGTGGCTACAGCTAGGAACTGTAATTTTTCACACCCACCCTTTCTAGTGTTGTGTGTTCTTATACTTGGTGGCTTTGCAGTTGCCCGCCCATACTGTATACTTCATCTGTGACACTCCTCCCAGTCTAGTGTCATTAGTTCACTCAATCTAATAGAGAATATTTGTGAAGGCCAACCCATTCAGATTCCTAACGTTGAATTAACTTCTGTTCCAGCTTTCTCCAATTCCACTTTTACTGGAAAAAAAAATTCTATGATTGCTTCCCGCCTTTGCTGTGGCAGGTCTTGTCCAGATATAGATTTGCTGTGTGCAGGACTGTTTGTGAGCTCCTAAGCCCCACCCCAACTTAACTGGGGTTAAACTATTCCTGGCGCCATAAAGTCTGTTCTTCAAAATTTCCCTTGCAACTAGCCAGCTTTTTAGATTTAGCACTCAAATATGTTTCTTTGAGCTCAGGACTTGTTCAGAACTCATTGTAAGCACTAAATAAGTTACAAATTACTACAGCACTCAACTTTCCTCACTTGTCCAGAGGAAAACAGTTTTTAGTACTTAATAAATAAGCACCTATTCAGGCATGTCTAAAGGTCAGCTCCCGGTGTTTTATCCTGTCTACCTGATGAATCTGCACATCTTGGGACAATGCAGCAATTGCCTCATGTACACAGACAACCCTCTCCTCCTACCACCCAACACTATGACCTGTGAGAGATGCACTTATATAGCCAAACTGGAAGCAAAGCTCTCTTCACCAAAGACTGGCCTAGACAGTCAAGAAGAAAAGGTAAACACTTGCACCACACCACACTCATCACATAGTCCCTCAAAACCTACACCACCAAAATACACACACAGAAGCACAAAACACACACTTACATTCGTGAAGGCTCTCAGTACAAATCTGCCCAAACAACAGAGATCTCCAAAGCAGAAATGCAAGCAACCTCCACCCCCCCCCAACACAACCCAAATGACACATAGCCCACATACTCAGTGTGCTACTCAACTACAACCCATAAGGCATAACGTACCCAACACTCTAGTCATAGGTGACTCTATAGTCAGGCACACTGATGCTCCACTCACCAGGCTAAACAAGGAAAATGTTACTGTCAGCTGCCTGTCAGGTGTCAGGATCCACCACATAATGCACGCACTCAGGTCACTCCACAACAACTACAAATATGACTCTGTCATTGTCCATGTTGGTGTGAATGACCTGAGACGTACCTCCCTGGACTACATGAAAAGAGACATGGAGGAGTTCTCCGATCCTGTAGCCCAGGCAGGTATGACCCTAGCCCTGAGTAGCATCCTGCCATCACCCAAAATTATACCACAGTAGAAGGACAAAATGACTGACTTTAACAATTGGCTAAGCTTCTGGTGTCATTGTAAGGGAATCCAATATCTGTCTGCTTGGGATGACATGATGGACAGACCACGCTGCTTTGCCAGAGATGGCCTGCACCTGTCACCCTTGGAATTCCGGATACTGGCAAAGGCTCTTGCCACCCCTATAGTGCCTTTTTTAGATAAGGTTCAAATGACAAATTCACCACTGCAACAGGTACAAGCAAGCAAAATCTGAGGGTAATGCTACTCAATGCTAGAAGTCTAAACCTAAACCTCAAAATGCACTCACTCGAGGCACTCCTTAAAATGGAGAACATTGACATCTATGCAGTGACAGAGACCTGGTTCATAGCTCCAGAGAGCACCCCTGCATTACCAGGCTATAATTCATGCCACACCTTTCGGCCACCAAACCCGGACCGAAACACTAAAGGTGGAGGTGTGTCCATATTCATTAAGGATATCCACATCTCCAAGCTAGTTGCTCAGCATAATGCATCCAAGATAATCCAAGTTCAATTAACTCTGGGCAAAACCACAATCCAGATTGTAGCTTGCTACAGACCCCCCACCATGCCCAAGGATTCCCACTCCTCTTTTCTTGATACAGTGGAAAATATTAAGGTACATCCAACACTCTAATAATGGGTGATTTCAACTACCCTACCATTAACTGGGAAAACTACTCATGTACCAACTCTTTTGCTCAAAGTTTTCTGGAAATCGTCAGTTCCAATGCCTTGGATCAACTTATCCACACCCCCAACAGGGGCAGCAATAACCTAGACCTGGTCATCACCAGCATGGGTGACTGGTGTTCCACACCAGAGGTCAGCTCCTCGTTGGTCAGATCCAACCACAAGCTAATCACACTAGATATCCACATCCCGCTCCCACCCCCCCATTAGGAAAACAACCGTAAAATATTTCTCCAAAGCCAACTTCACGCTTCTTAAGACAGAAGTGGCAAACTTCACGATACCCATGCAGATGGACAATAGAGGTACGACTGCTGAATCCTACACAAATGCACTTTATAAGCACTTACACGAGTGCATGGATCATGCTATCCCTAATAGAACCAAGATGCTATCCTCCAAAAAAAGGAAGCCAATCTGGTGGTCTTCTGCCATAAACAAACTCTACAACAAAAGAAAGAAACTGTTGTAAAAAAGAGTAAAATCCCACGATTGGAGGAACTCCCTGGTCAGCCTCAGTAAGAAGCTGAGATCCCTCATAAAATCCTCCAAAGCTAATTATGAAAACAAAATTGCCACTAATTCCAAAGACAACCAATAAGCATTCTATAGCTATGTCAAGAATCTCAATGGCAACACTCAGATCTGCTCTGAGTTACAGCACAATGACACTAAATATACAGAACCAACTGATATTGCCAACATCCTGGCAGATAGGTTCAGTGCTAACTTTACTCCCCTCTCACCCCCTAAAGGGCCCATCTTTATACCAGAAGAATGCAAAGATCCTGTAATCATGACTGCACAGGTAAAAACCTCACTTTCCAAAGCCAAGAACACAGCATCAATGGGACCTGACAACATCCCAGGCTGTCTTCTACATGAACTACAGAATGAACTGGCACCCCACCTAAGTACCATGTTCAGTCATAGCCTCACCTCAGGCTTTGTGCCCATTGAATGGCACACTATAAAAGGTATCCCACTCCACAAAGGGGGGGACACAACAGACCTCAGGAACTACTGCCCCATTAGCCTGATGAGTCTGGTCTGCAAGGCCATGAAACGTATCATCATGGAACTCATAAACAAAGACATTGGAGATCTCCAAACTCTGCACCCTATACAGTTTGGGTTTGTAAAAGGCAGATCATGTCTCCTAAATCTGATAGACTTCTTTGAAGTAGTCACCAAAGCCATAGATGAGGGTAAGGAGGTTCACACAGCCTATCTAGATCTTGCCAAGGCATTTGTCACCACCCCCCACTCTGGAATTATAGATAAACTCACTAAGCTAGGTATAAATCCCTATGTCACAAGATGGGTTACCAATTGACTTACTGACAGAACCCACACTGTGAAAGTAGCAGACTCCAAATCAGACTTCAGACCAGTGACAAGTGGAGTATCACAGGGTTCAGTCCTGGGTCCTCTCCTGTTTGGTATCTACTTCTCTGAAGTACAGGCTAACACAGAAGGTCTTTGGCTAACTAAATTTGCAGATGACTACAAACTAGAAGCCATAATTGAAACTCCTAATGATGTGGACACCTGCAAAAGGGCCTCACTGAGACAGATGCCTGGTGTCAAAGCCATGGTTTCAAGCTCAATGCCAAAAAGTGCATTGTCATCCCCTTTGGTAAAAACTCTGTACCCATGAACTACCACATAGGCAGTAGTCTACTTAACACCGAATGTGTCATAAGAGACCTTGGGACACAGGTGGACAGTAATCTCTCCTTTGATAATCACATTGCCACAGTGGTCAGGAAATCCTTCTATGTGGCACACCTCATCACAAAAGGTTTTTTATCGAGAAAAAAAGAGGTCATTGTTCCCCTCTACTCATCACTCATTAGACCCATTATAGAGTACATCTCCCCTTTTGGTATGTACCTCACAAGACATCTACGACAACTGGAAAGGCTGCAAAAATACCTCACAAAGAGGATTACTGGCCTCAAACAGATGCCTTACTCAGACCGTCTCAAAAAACTCCAGCTTTACTCCATCGCATATCGCCTACTCAGAGGAAATCTCTGCCTAACATACAAAGCTATGTCAAACCCAGAGCTGTTGGGCATGCTCCCCTTAATGAAATCCCAATCCCTCCAAGCTACACGCTCTAGGGACCTAAACCTTGTCACCACAATAAACAGAACATGCTGGAGGGATAGATTCCTGTCCCAGAGACTTCCCATACTCTGGAACAGACTACCTATCTATGTCAAACAGAGCTTCTCATTATCACTCTTCAAGAAAAATCTTGATGATTGGATGGGTAATAGGAAATTCACCCCGGGGATCACTTCTGTGGTTCTGCTTGACAGGGGCACAGGAAAATAATTTTCTTGGGTGGCGAAAGCCAGGGTACCTTTTTGGCTAGGGTTGTATAGGCCCTAGGGCCAATAGCCTAGTACCTCCCTATGAACCTATGAACCTATGAACCTATGAACCGCAGAGTCAGTTAAGCAGCAGGTGTGTTTCATAAACCCAATACTTCCTCTCAGACTTTAGCAATACAGCTCACATTTGCTCACTGCTTAACTATGTGCAAACATGGAAAGTACTGGAAATGTGTAGCTTGCATGAGCAAACACTTTGCCAACTATTGTGCAAACCTGCTGCTAGCCATGTTATGGAAAAGTAAATATTATTAAATATTATTATGTATTACTGCTGTTTACTGTCCATTTCCTGTCTACAACATGAAATTACACGTGGAAACATAACAAACTGAAGGTCTGATCTAACAATAAGTCACATATTTACAATACAGCATTGTGTTACTTCCTGCCAGTCACTGCAACCATGGTTTCTCAGTACTTTTTCCACACACATTTATCACCTACACTGCAGAAATTAATATCAAATGTTGTATGATATGCAATGCACATCAATCTGGTAACATGCATAACTAGAACAATCGACCCATGAGCCTAAAAAGCCTTATCTGCAAGGCTAGGAAGGGAATCAGCATGGACCTTATCCACAGGGGCATAAGTGACCTTCAACACACTTGACCTGACTCATTTTGGTATTGTCAAGGGTAGATATTGCTTATTAAACCTAGTGGACTTCTTTGATACTGACCCCAAAGACTTGGTTGAGGGATAACAGGACATAAAGCCTATGATGAGTTATTCAAGGCCTTTGTCACTATTTCCCATTCAGGTATCATAGTGAAAATCACCCATTTGGGAATTAACCCATACATTTCTAGATGGAGAGTCACTTGGCTGACTGACAAAACACACACTATCAAAGTTGGGGACTGCACCTCTACCACTAGACCACTTAGTGGAATGCCACAAGGATCTGTGCTGGGCACTCAACTGTTTAGAAACTATTTCTCTCAAGCCCAGGCAATGGTAGCTGGCCTGTGGCTTACCATGTTTGTAGATGACTGTTAACTGGATGCAGTTTTATAGAGTCCCTCAACAATGTTAACATATTATAGAAGGGGCTTACACAGACAAATGACTGGTGCCAAACTCACTGACTGAACCTAAAAGAAAACAATGCCTTATTGTCTCATTTGGCAATGAAGTACCCCTGCTAACTATGATACACATAGCACTCCTCTGAGCTCAGACACAGTGGTGCAAGACTTGGGAACACATGTTGACAGCAATCCACATTTCAAACACTATGTGTCTATAGTTGTGAGACACACATTCTAGATTGCAC